>NC_140592.1:81330934-81338434 GCF_964204655.1 Triturus cristatus | reverse complement strand
AAAATATAATCAATTAAAAAAAAACTCAAAACAACCATCAGGGAGAAAGCAAAAAAAAAAGGTAAATGCCGCGGCAGGGTGCTGTCCAGGAGCGACAGGCGCCAAGGACGATAGTTCAGTCAATCCATGAATGTATAGGCAGCATATGTGGCAACCGCTTCCAACAAAAAATCATTCGCAGGGCCAGCGAAAGTCTCAGCCATCCAATCCATCAACGAGAAGGAACACACGTGTTCGTCAAACAGCGGAGCTTCCAGCACGACCAGAGGGCATCCGGAATGTTCCTCCAAATAGCTCATAGCCAAGAAGTTGTAGGCAGCTGTAGAGATGTCCCAATTACCCAGGATCCCATGTGCCGCTCCGCAAGCCATTATCCGGACACCAGAACAGGTCAACTCGTGAGACACTAAGGGCCTCATTAGTCGATCGAAATCCGGCACCGGAGACACCAGGCTGGTCAAGCACAAATCCAAAGGCCATTCAAAGGGACAATCCAGGCAGTGAAGCACAGGCTGCACGCAGGTGAAGTAGCAATACCGGAAAGATAATCCATATGCCAGGCTTAACGTCGCCAATGGCAGAGTTCCATAAAAGTCAAGCATCCTATCCCGAAGAAGATGCAGGCGGGACAGGTGCACGTGTGGCACAGAAGGAGCAGCCATTCCGTAGTATGAAAAGGAAAAGCAGCACACCCGCCACTAGTGCCAGAAGCAGCGGAACACCTCCAAAGATGCTCGAGAAAAGTGAATGAAAAAAGCCCGGAACCACACCAAAAATAGTTTGGAAAGAGGTCACGAGACCCGAGCCCACAGAGTATGTAGTTACAGTATGTGACGACTCAAACCGAGGGTCTACGCGTTCCTGAGTATACCCCGGTGTCAGCCCCAGAAAACGTCGTTGACAGATATCTGAACTGCTTTGCCAAATTAACCAACCCTCACTATTAACTTTCGAAATATTGAAAGATGTATTTGAAACTAAGGATTGCAAAGCAGCAAGGGACAGATCTGTGTGGTTATCCCAATTGGGATAAGCACCCAGATCTGGCACAGAAGGTGACTTTAATTGTTTAGAAGTAGCCAATCCAAAACAGGTGGTTTGGAAGATGGATGAATTTAAAAATAAAATATGATTTGGTATAAGACAGGCACGATGTAAAGCCTCTGTACCCTGTACCTGCCACGGCTTGGAACCCCAAACCGACTTTAGATCAATAGTAGCCTTCCATACATCATAACCTTTGATTGACAACTCGTCCATAAAGGACTTAGAATAAAGTAGCTTCGTGTGTGTCAGTCTAACCTTTGCGGCAGACTCAGGCAGCACCTTAAAATAAAACGCTGCCGGGTTGGAAACACTGAAATCGGTAAAATATGAATACTTGTTAATTAGTGTTTGTGAACTTCCGAATTCGGGAGTAGGACAGTGTTCCCATTGGGTATAATTTACAAAATTTCTAAATGTATTAGCTTTATGCAGGAAATGATTGCCATAATGTTGAAAACAATACTGTTCCGCATAATTAGCCGCATTCTCATACAAATCTTCAGCATCAAAAGCAGCATAATATTTTAAATCAGAAAACAGTGATTCAATGGCGTGTACATCCCAATCATCAGAACGTATGTTCTGCCTAACCACATCACCCATAGAAACACGAAATACATTAGGTACATTAATGACCTCTGTAGGCCCATGAATTTGGAATTTAACAGCATCCCATGCGATTCCATCCAAGACGGGCCAGGCAGTAATATTCACAAAAGTCTGGTCCCTCTTCATGATGTGGGACGAGGAGTGGGGGGCCAAAGTTCCATTGATAAGTCTAATTGTCGATCTCTCACTCAGATAGTGGCCATCCACAAGACGGAAAAAAACTATCACAAATCCAATGGACATAAATAAAAAAACACTGAAAAGCAACAGCCAAATGTATGTCCAAGGGGCAATCAAAAAATGTCTCTTAAACCAGCTGAAAAAAACTGCAATGTTCGATGGCGGGCTTGAGGGCAATGAGTTAGTGTCAAAGGAGAAACGGGACTGGCCAAGTGCCGTAGATTGTAAAACAGGCGAGGGACCACGTGTAGGATAAGCATACTCAGTTTCTTCGGGCAAACCACCTGCCGATGGCATCAACAAGGGATCAGTAACCGTTTGCATCTCGATGGCAACATCAGGCAAGGTGTTAGAAGCAAGAGTCAACATTGAATTTCTTTGCATCGTCTGGCCTGAAACTGCTGGAGTCATGCTAAGAAGTATCGGCCACTCGCTGAAGTTTGACATTGTCAATAGAGATGTACCTGTTTTCTTTGCGACCAGGAAGTGGAGGTAAAATGACTGTTCTTGTACCCTGCACTCCAAGCACTGGAACTGGTGCACGATAAGAGGGGCCGAACTCCTTCTTGTTCTCCACCTTCTCACGGACCAGATCTCCAACTCGGGGTAGCCAGCCGACTACCGGAACCTGAACTTCAACTTCAGATGTGGAGGGCAAGTGTTCCTTCGATAGAGTGTCTCTGGCTTCTTGTAGAGTCTGTAAAACAGCACAGTGATCATCTACGTCAAAGGGTGCGGTCGACGCCGCCATGTCTAGACCATCAAGGTCTGGTACAAACATTCTGATTCCGAAGAGCATCATGTACGGGGTCCGCCCACCCAGAGACCTTCTAGGGAGATTATTAAGTGCACGTTGGACGTTATACAAATGGGCTAGCCAGTTTCGGCCTGTGCCTAAAACACGGGCTGTCAATGATTGCTTTAAGTCACGGTTCATTCGCTCCACCACACTATTACCCTCAGGTCGGTAGGGGGACGAAAATTTGACTAGGACCCCCAAATTTCTCATAGCCTCCTTGTAAGCCTTAGAGGCAAACGCAGGGCCCTGATCAGAATGGAAGGTACCACACGCAAAAGTTCCCACAAAGACACGCAAATCTCTGATGACAGTCCGCGAGTCAGCACTCCTTTGTGGCCATACCCACAGAAAACGTGTGCACGAATCCACTGCAACCAAGATGTACTTGTACGCAGTATCAGAAGAAAAAGGACCGCAGTGATCCAAATAAACACAACCAAATGGTTTATTGGATATGTACAACTGTGTTTGTGATGGGCGCGCAACAGTAGAAGGTTTAATCTGTTGGCAAATGTCACAATCGAGAACATAAGCGCGCGCTTGTTTATATAAACCGAACCACCAGTAACGTTGTTGTAGCAGAGATATAGTGGCTGACACTCCGGCGTGGGCTGACGCCAACCCCTCATGAGCAGCCAGAATCAGTGCGGGTCTGCAGTCCGCGTTGGGAATAATTCTGTCACCAACGTCGTTAATCCTCACTAATGGGACATTATCAGGACTTAAATGGTAAATGTAACGAGAAGGAAAACCCTTCGGGTAATCGCCTCCCTTTTCTGTAGCAGCAATAGCTGCCAAGATGTCATCATCAATCTTACTCTTTGATCTGGTTACTGCTGCCACTAAGTATGTAGCCACTGCTGTTTTTGCTGCCTCGTCAGCCAAGCTGTTGCCGACAGCATGGACACCAAGTCGTTGGTGACCAAGAGTGTGAATTACATTCACGAGTGGGAGACGTTCTTTAAAGTCCGCCACTCGAACCCAAAGCGTTTTATGCTTAATTGTGCCACCTTTTGCGTCTCGATAATCATTCTGAGACCAGAAGTGTAAATTGTCATTATAGGATTGGACACAGTAAAAAGAATCACTCACTATTAGAGTAGTGACTCGGGGATCAGCAAACTCCAGTGCAAGCACTAGAGCCCGAAGCTCCGCCAATTGCGCGGTACAATCGCCCAATGACTGCGTATGCACCGCATCAGATTGGAATTCACCATTTACGAAAGTACCTACGACAATTGCGCAAGCCGCTGAGTAGGCGTGCTTTGATCCAATTGCGGGCTGCGCAGACCCGTCAGTGTATATGACACAATGGTATTCTTCGAGCGGGCGCAAAGACAGAGGAGCCGGATGAACGAATTCATACTGCAAGAACTCTTGAGTCTGTAATGAGGCATCAAAGATGTAGGTGACGTCTGGCGACGTCAGTGTTGTGGCCCATTGTATCCACCGGGGATGCAAAGCTTTAGAATTTGGTACACTTGCCTTTGTCACCGCTTCTAAGGCGGGATAGGGTGTTACAACCAGAATCTGTTTCCCATGTGACAGTGCGCGTTCTTTAAGGATCGCCATCTGTACAGCAGTCAGAACTTTTTCGACCGCGGAAAAACGTAATTCAGCAGAGGTGTACAAGTGGGATTTGTACGCAATGGGGACTGTATCGCCCTCATTAAACGTCAAATACGTGAAACCCACGGCTCCTGGCACTATTCTTATTACCAGGTTGGTGCGGTTATCACGTGTCAGCAAATATTGTGAAGCAAGAAGGTCAGCCTGTAAAGACTGTAAAATTTTAGAATGTTCCAGCTGCCAGCTAGACTTCGAAAATGTGGGTTGTACCAAGGCGTAAAGCGGCTTGATACGCTGGGCATAATCAGGAATGTAGGTACGGCCGAAATTCAGAAAGCCCAGCAGAGATTGTAATTTCTTTAGTGTCGTTGGCGCACTCAAGCATGCGCACTTCTCCAGAAAGTGGGGAGCTAATCCCTTTCCTTCATTATTGAGCTCGTAGCCCAAAAACAACACTGTATATTCCGCGATGTGAGACTTCGCAAAATTGAATTTGTAGTCATAGTCAGCAAAACTCACTACAATATTGTCGACTCGAGACAGATGCGGCAACAGCTACCGTGAGGTAGATATCGTCAACATAGGAGTATGCCTCGGGGTCTATTCTTTCTAAGAGAGAAACCACGCGAGCGGAAAAGACGCCAGGGCTATTTTTGTAGCCCATGGCTAATCTCGTAAACTGTTTTTGTTTACCGCCCGAAGTAAACGCTGTCCACTGGCTACTCAGTGTGGACAGGTTATGGCTAAAAAAGCCATTGGAAATGTCAAGTGTCGTTTTAAACCGTTTACGCACGAGACTGTCGACTAGAGCCGAGCTATGTGTATTTTGTACCGCGCAGGTCCGGCAATGAGAGTTTAGGTGCCGGTAATCCAAAACTAAACGGTAGGAGCCGTCAGGCTTCGTTACAGTGAATAAAGGGTTATTCATAGGGGACACACATGTTTCAATTACACCCTGATATTCCAATTGTTCAAGGATCGCCGCGACGTGAGGTCTAGCTTCACGACGCATGGGATATTGGGGCTGGGGCATAGACCGCAATGGAATCTCATGGCAGGGGGACAACCGGTCCCAACCCACCTGAGTACGATACACCGCTGGCGCAAGTGCCAGCGCCCACTCACCAGCGTACATTTCAGCTTGGTCCTTAGGCACCGTGTGCGCAAAGGACGGGAGGATTTTCTCCTCCCCTCTAGGAGCTTCCAAAATGAAGGCCGGGGGCCAATCTGCCTCCGCTAGGAGGATATCATAGGTGGTGGTCAGATTATCCCAAAAAATCCCTTTTATAGTACGTTGTATGTCACCCTCTATTAATAAGACTATCTCAAAAAGTCTATCAGGGGGAGCCACTCTGGTGTCAGCTGTTTCAACAGTAACCAACACATCAGTTGCTGTCGCCGCCAGAAATGGACGCAGTGCTTGACGGACTATGGTAATTTCTGCCGCGCTGTCCAGTAGCGTCAGCGCCCATGTCCGGTTCTGAAGCTGTGTCCGCACTATCTGAGGCATATTTTGCCGTCAGAGCCGCCACTTTCTTCTTCTGAAACGGGGGTCTTTGTCGAGCAAACTCGTCCTGCTTGCCTTTACCCTCAGTCTGTCGGGGTTGGTCACGCTGTTGTGGAGCACCCCGACCTTTGCCACCGCCTCCGCCACCAGACTGTGTAGCCGATGTGTCCTGTGAAGAACGAGGAGAGCGCGGTTCAGAAACCTGAAATCTATCAGGAGACTTAATAGTAGCACGATCTCGCAGATCATAAGTGCGTTCACTACTTGACTGAACGGGAGAGGCAGGCCGAGAGCCCTGTTTCTGCTGCTGCTTCCCCTGTGGTTTAGTCCGCCAAGGTTGTTTTGGAAAAATTGGCCGACCATCCTTACCAAAAGTTTCTGCCTTACCCTGCTGCTTAGAATCGGGATTTTTGATCACAGGCTTAACTCCTAAAGAGCTACGACCCAAATCACGATATGCTTCTGCAATTATTTTAGCAAATTCCTGCGGCTTGTCCTCTTCAGCAACTTTCTTCAGTTCATTACGAACCTGAAAGTGCAACGCATCACCCTTAAGGTTCCCCATTATCATGGTAGCCACCAGGCCAAAATCTCCGAGGAGCCGCATCCCCAATTCTATCGCAGACTCCGCTCCATGGTCCTCTTGAACCTGTTTAATGATGGAGGGCAGCTGTAACATAGACGGAGTGCCGAAGCACTGCGCGTACGTCACAGCAAAAATCTTACCCCAGGATACACAGTCATCTATATGGGGAACTAAGTCTTTAGGCAAACTAATGGTGAGGATCCTGTGTTTTTCCACAGGAGTTGTATGCGGATAAACCGCCTCTATTTGGTCAAATTTTTCAGCAAGCCAAAAAGGATAATCATCCCTTGTGAGGGGGCGCTTGCCCACAACAGAATTGACCATAACAGGACTAATGACCACCGCGTGACGATCACTAGGTTGTCCCGCACTAACAGGCGCCCCCGCCTGTACAGTGCGGGACACATACTGCACTAACGCCCTATATACCGTTATAAGGGCAGTGTGTAGTACACGCAATTCATCCACCGTCACCGTGAGGTAACGGGGATGAGGCGTAAATCCGGCTAGTACCGGCCAAGTGGCCCCCGCAATTGATAAAGGGCCCATTCTCGGCGGTATAACCACATGGGGGAGGGCGCCATTAAACCAAATCTGATGTTGCCAAGCAGATATTGGTATCTCCTGTGTCCTATAAGGTGCATAGGCGGCAGGCACGGCAGTGGCAGTGTAAGAATGAAATGTATTATCATTACCACTGACTGCCGGAATCGTCACCCAAGAGTAGAACAACTCAAAGGGGTGAGCCGCATCGGCTCCCACCACAAAGATGACGTCCATGCCTGCGTCCGGCACCCCATACTGCGTCAAGTGACGTTTCAGGGCCGCACGGCTATGCGCCGCAATATTAATTGCCATAAGGACAAGCTATACTTCAAGTATTCAGTAGCACAAGGGTTCAATAACCTTTTTAATGATCAAGCTTGAAGGAACCTATATCAATAGAACTAGGTAGGTTTAAATCCGTCAGACTTGTTATCCGGAAACAAGAATGATGGTGCTGTGGACTAAATGTAAGCACTACTAAGGCGTTTCAACTCATAGACCAAACGTTAGGTGCGCCATGTTGCAGGGATTCTGCTGATACACAGAACTATGCGAAGAACCCCAGGACCTCAGTGAATTGTGGTGTACCAGAAACTCACCTCAGAACCCAGAACCCAGTATCCGGCTAGCATAAGTGTCCCATTCGTTATCCGAGAT